>NC_143395.1:367169658-367186164 GCF_052110815.1 Crocodylus siamensis | reverse complement strand
TGTGGATCCCAAAACTGGACGCAGTACTCCAGCTGTGGCCTCACCAAGGCTGAGTACAAGGGGAGAATGACATCCAGATATTTGCTTGAGAAGCATCTATGGATGCAAGCCAGCGTTTTGGTTGCTTTACTAGCCGCAGCATCACATTGCAGGCTTATGTTCATTTTGTGGTTAGTGATGACCCCCAAGTCTCTTTCTTTCGTAGTGCTAGCCAGCGTAGCACTGCTGAGCCTATAAGGATGCTGCAGGTTTTTCTTCCCAAGGTGGAGAAACTTGCATTTTTCAGTGTTAAACACCATCAGATTCTCATCTGCCCATTTGCTGAGCCTGTCCAAGTCAGCCTGGATCACCCGCCTGTCTTCTGGCGTGGATGCTTTGCCCCAAAGTTTGGTGTCATCGGTGAACTTGGCCAGTCCGCTTCTGATACCAATGTCCACATCATTAACGAAGATGTTGAATAATATGGGTCCAAAGACAGGGCCTTGGGGGACCCCACTGGTCACAGGGCACGATGACGATTGACTTCTGTCAATTACCACCCTCTGCTTCCGACCACGGAGCCAATTTCCCAGCCAGTGGAGCGTGGTGGACCCAAGGCCACAATTTGCCAGTTTTGCCAACAGGTGATCATGGGATACCAGATCGAAGGCTTTTTTGAAGTCAAGATATATGACATCAATCTCTTGTTCCTTGTCCAAGTGATAGGTCACCTGGTCGTAGAAGGTAATGAGATTGGTCAAGCAAGACCTACCCGCAACAAGCCTTAATTGATAGGGCTGTGCGAAGTTTCAGTAGCTGATTCAGTTTGGAGGAGATTCGGCCTGATTTGGGGACTGAATCTCCGAATCTGAATTGAATTGGGAGACCAAGTAAAAGCTCCAAATTGATTTGAAGCATCTGAATCAATTCGGAAAAAGATTTGGCCATAGACTAAAGAGGCAGCTGGCAGCCGCCTCCAGCTGGTAAGTCTGATGGGGTTGGGGGAGGGGAGAGGGAACAGGCACTGCAGAAGAAGAGATTGGGGCTAAACTAATGGATGCTTTCTTTTAAAAACTACAGTGGTGGTGGTGATCAATGACTATGTGGCAAGTGGAGCAGAATACTATTAACAGCATTATTGGCTGTAAAAGATTATACACAACTCTATTCCAGTGATGTTGTCTTGTCTAGATTTATCTCACTTAATTCAGAAGAAACTTATGTCTGTAGCATAGCAAAAGGTGATGCAATAAAGATCATAGAATCAGTGAGTCGGAAGGGACCTAGAGAGATCATCGAGTCCAACCCCCTGCCATGGGCAGGAATGAGCACTGGGGGTGGCAGGGGTCATAAGACTCCAGCCAGGTGCCCATCCAGTCTCCTCGTGAAGATTTCCAGGGAAGGTGAGAGCACCTGGAAAAGGAAAACCAAACACATGTTCTTTTTGTTGTTGAGACACCACCGGTGGATAGAAACCAAAAGCTCTCCAATGATACTGTAACCAAAACAGCCATTGTGGTTGGCTGTGTTCTGTGTGCATCTGAGCAGTTTTAACATGTAAACTTTGCCATATAATGTTAGATACCTATTTTGCTGGCATAACGTACAACTGCTAGCAACAGCACTTGTCTGAGTGACTCTGCAACGTATTTCAGTAGCATAGAATTTCCTTGTATTAGTCCCACCATTCCTGTAGCACGTACACTCAGGTTGTCTCTCTCTAATCAGTGCATTGATTTAAAGGATAGTATGGTATCTGCTTTTGTCATAGAATATTGGCCCCATCTCACTCGTGTCAGATTTGCTATAAAGCAGCCTTTCCGTCTTAGGGAGAAGGTTTTTGCTGATTGCATTTTAATGAGTTATTTAAAACCTCATTCATATATATTTCTCTAAATCTCTGTCTCTATAGTCTACGCAGCAGCTGGTGAATGAAAGCTGCTGCAGTTGGGAAGATAATTTTATTCATTTTAACCCAGGAGTGGCTAAGTAGCTTTATGACTGCCTCTTAATGATACTGTAAAGCAGGGGTGGGCAAAATGCGGCCTGTGGGCCGGATGTGGCCCACCAGGCCATTCTATCTGGCCCGCGGGGCCCTCAACAAATCTAGAAAATGCACGTACATCTGCCCCTGGCTGCCTGTCATGCGGCCCTCGATGGCTTGCCAGAACTCAGTAAGCGTCTCTCTCTGCCCAGTATAATTGCCTGCCCCTGCTCTAAAACAATGACCTATCTGTTTCTGATTCAGCACTTGCCAGCAGGGACACTTGCAACAGTTCAGGGGTTTTCAACCTTTTTTGAGCAGTGTACCCCCGGCGGCTGGTTGCAAAGCGGATGGTGGGCGGTAGTAGCGGCTGGTCATGGAGCAGGGTGTGGGGTGGGTAGTGGCATCCAGTTGCAGAGCAAGGGGGTGGGTGGCAGTGGCCACACATGGAGCAGCGGCACCGGTGGGGGTGAATGGCTGCGGTGGTCACTGCATGCGAGCTTCCCCGTCTGTGCCTGGCTGGCCAGGCGGTGCCTATGCGGCCTCCAGAGGAGCACCACTGCCGTTGCCTAGCCGCGGCCCTGCTTCTGTGAGGTGGCAGTGCTCTGTCCCCACCCACACATACCACTCGGGACCTTTCAAAATACCCCCGGGGGTCTGCGTACCCCGGGTTGACAGCTCCTGGTTTAGTTTCCTCTTCGTCCTCTGATGGAGGGGATTACCCCGGTCAGAACAATGGGCAAAAGGTCGCTTATTTCTCTACATAGGAGGAGGAAGAAGAAACTAGCTGTATAGTCTCCCCACCTCTTTTGGCAAGACATTGGCTCCATTTATGCCCTAACTCTTGAGTAATCTCAGGTTGCAGATGAAAATGGAACTTAGAGGCGGAAAATACTAATATAGAAGCCATTTGTTATTTCGGACCACATTTATTGGCTCTGCTCCACACCTCATAAATAATATAACTTGCCTCATTCTAGTTACAATGAAAAGCTGATTGTTTTATCCTTCAAGAAGCCTTCATACTTTGGACTTGCTTGGATCTCAATAAATTGGTGGCTAACTGGACTCCCTCCCCAAAGGTTTTGTCACTCTGTTCCTGTGTTACTTGTATTAATTCTAGTAAGAATTTATCTCTGGAAAGGAATAATTTATGTTTTATTATATACAAGTTTTCATTGAAATGTCAGCGGCAGCAGTCTGATGAGGAATTTGAACTCCAAGGTTTGACTGAAAAGTGCCTGGATTGTAATACTAGCCTTGGATTTTGCTAGCAAGTCTACCTTCTTGTATAAGCTGAAGAGTGGTGAGGTTATGCAAACTTCCCCACCAGTGGGCTTCAGTGTGGAATCTCTAGAAACCTCTTATCATGTATCCTTGACTCTGGCATGTTGGTGATCAAGACAAGCTACATGCCATCTGCAAAAACTGTCTGGAAGGCACAGATACCCTCATCTTTGTGTTAGACAGTACTGACAAAACCTGGCTGCCAGATGCAATGGCTAGGTTGGAGAAAGTTCAGAGTAACATAAACCAGTCTTGCTTCTAGCCAACAAACAGGAGCTGCCAGGGGTACTCTCCCTTCCAGAGCTGCAAGGAAAACTAAATCTGGAATGGTTAAGTAACTGCATCTAGGAGATAGGGTGCAGTGCTTACACTGGTGAGGAGCTCACAGAGGCCTTAATTGTCCTGGCTGGACTGCTGATGAGAAGTCAAAAAGATCATTCCCATCTGTGCAAAGGTGATCTGAAACATTCAATGCTTCAGAAGGGAAGAAACTTGGAACACAAAACTGGAAGATTTGGTTAACAACTTCCGCTAGTAATTCCTCAGGCATCTGCTTATCTCTGCATGCTTGTCAGAAAACACACCTCAGCTCCTGGGCACCATATATATAACTACTGGAACACGATATTGCATGTGCAGTATTGAATAATATCCAGTAGTTCAGCTACCTCATGAAGTCCTATAAGGCGAACCTCTTAGCAGAACTGAGTTAATGGACAGGGCTGCTTTTGACTTTGTCCCAAGTTTATCTGCTACACCAGTAAATTCTGCTTTCACCACTGATGACACATACAAGACAATGGTGGGCATCTGTGTCAAGGGCAGAGTAAGGAAATAATCACTTCCCTTGACCTACTGCCAGCTCACCTACCAATTCAGCCCAGTATGCCTTTAGCCTTGGCAACAAGGGCACACTGTTGGCTCATAGTCAGCTGATTGTCCACTGTAACCCCAGGTCCTTCTCTGCAGAGCTGCTGCCCAAGCAGTCAGCCCCCAGCCTGCACTGGTGCATGGGATTCTTCCATCCTAAGTCCACGACTTTGCACTTGTTGAACCTCATGAGATTCCTTTTGCCCCAATCCTCCAATTTGTCTTGGTCACTCTGAATCCAAGCCCTACCCTCTAGTGTACATACATTGACATCACATACTTGGATTAAAAAAAGGCCTTTGACTAGGCTTCACTGCTGCCCCTGTGCTGCCCAGCAAGCCCCCACAAACACAGCAAGCCCCCGTAACAAACACATGGGGTTGGAGCTGCGTGCTGTACCTGTACTGTGGGGCTGGGGCAGGGGCACTGAGTGGGCATGCAGGAGCCAGGAGCAGCTGGGCAGGAGCACAGGGTCCCAGCTAGCAGGGGCTCTATGGAGCTGGGTCAGCTCCCCCTTTTTCCTGTTGGTGCAGCCCAGCCCAGCTGCACAGACCTCTGACAGCCCACACCCTGCACTCCTACTGCCCTGCTCTGGGCCCTGCTGGCGCTGGTCCCGGGAAACCAGTGCAGGCTGCCCTGCTCCCACCCACCACTTCCTTCCACTCCCCCCCTTCACCCACCACTGCTTTCCTGCCCACCCGCTGGCTGGAGTCTCAGCAGGAGCCAGCCTGGCCCCGAGGACTGGGGTGATCCCCACGGTCCTCCCCTGCCTCCCCCCCTGCCCCTTCTTACCTGAATTTTCTGTGCCAGTGAAGCCACAAACAGCCCCATGGGCTAGGCAGGGGCTTCTGGCTGGAGGGGTAAAGCCAGGTGGGCCCTGCTGTTGCAGTTGCAGGAGCCCCTACACCCTACTGCCCCTGACTCCTGTCATCTTTCTAAATTTTTTAGGGGCCCCATGGGCTGCATTTTGCCCACCCTGCCCTGACCTGTTCTTTCACCACTGAGGGCTGCTCACCTCCTCCTCAAACTGTGCTGCCCAATAAAACAGCAGCTACCAGAAGTGGGGTTCAAACCCACACAAACTTATATGCCCACTGGAGCTTAAGGCTAACACATTACTCAGTTGGTCATTCCATCTGAGAGCATTGTTTCTGTAATTAGTTATAGCTAACTTCAGTATAAAATATACAAAAAATCTTATTTTTACGTTGGAATCGAGCAGTCATATGGGGAGTTATGCCGAAGGAGCTGCAACACTATAAACATGCTGTATATTACATTTCTTTGTAGGAAAATCTTACTGTAAAGGACTGTGTTTGCTTGGGTAGCTTGTACTTTGCCAAGTACTTAAACATTTGTTAGTGAATGCCCACTCATCAACTCAGCAGGACTTTGAAACATCAATACAATGTAGAGTGTATTATTAAAGAAAAAAGTAATGACCCTTTAGTGTTGCCTTAAAGAGAGCCGACCACACATAGATATACAAATCAGGGGCTACTCCAACCTGCAAAGGCATGAATTAAACTCCAGTTGTTTGAGAAAAGTAAAGGACAATATTAGGTATATATGATAGGAGTTTGCTGTTCAGTGCAATCAGAAGAGTGAATATTAAAAAAAAAAAAAAAATTGAATACTGGCAATTGAGTTACCATGTGAAATCTGACTGGATCACAGCACACAGTATATTTTCTTTCACAACAAGCATCCGTATGCTTTCAGTTTACTTGTTTCAATTTTAGGAACATACAAAGGTAGTTGCCAAGAGAGAGGTTGGTGAGCTAGTCATCTCCAGGATGCTGCATCTGAGCTGAACAGCGCAAGATGGTTGCTTTTAGCAGACCCTTCGAAGTGTAAAGCTCCAAACCACAGACTGCAAAATCTTAAAGTACATAGTTGCTTATATTACAGTTAGCCCTTGGTATGGCAGAGAGTAGATGTTGTCTCACAAGACAGATTTCTTCTGTTCACAGGTTGTGACATAAAAACAAAACCATTTGCAATTACAGCTTAAACTCCACATTCTAAAAGGCAGTACTGACATGAAGTTGTAGGCATGGGTCTAGGAAATATGCAAGAGGAAAGAGGTTTTTGCGAGGAATCTCTTTTTATCCTGCATGGTTGGATTAGATACAGATAAGCTTTGGGGTATCCTAGTCCCCTTCCTTAGGTCTCTAAGAGAGAAGCAGGCACTGCAGGCACAGCGGAGTGAAATAGCAGATGGGGCAAAGACTTGTGTAAAACTCCGTATATAAATAAAAGCAGGGTACACGAGACATTGTCAGAGAGCCAACAGGCAAAAGATGTAGTAAAAACCTAATGAGTAGAGAGCAGGGTTGTTCAGTTCTTTATCACCTGTGAATTGCAGAGATTAGCAAGTATCAAGTAGATCAGTGGTCTCCAGAGTGGGGTGTGGGAAGAAAATATTAGAACTTCTATTTATATTTATTTTTTATCGAAAAAAAATAAGGAAGAAATTAAGCTTTACTAATATTTAATATACGGATTGACACTGGCACCCTCACTCGGTCCGTATGTCAAATAAATAAATATACATATATTGGGGGTGCGTGCTCAAAAATTTTTTACTGATAAGGGTGTGCGACCAAAAAAATTTGGAGACCACTGAAGTAGATTATGGACCATGAGGTCATCGTCTATGTTAAGTCCCTGGTTCATAGTGTCTAAAAGGCTGATGGATTTCTGTTCCCATCTTTTAAAGATGCTTTGTAAATTCCCTTAAGCAGGAGAACTGCGAGGTCGGGCAGGACGAGATTGTTCTGTGAAAAATGTTCTACCTGTGTTCTAGCGTCCCTGTCCCTTATCTTGTTTTCAGTTGTTATTCATTCTGGTACATAGTTTTTGTCTAGTGTCACCCACATAGTTATGGTCGGGGATTTGATGAGCTGCATGACATTCTGTGATAGACATGTATGATCTGTGGATTCTGGAGGTTTTTGTGGGGAGCGCTGATTGTTGTGACAGTAAGCATGAGTTGGCAGGTCTTGCAACGCTAGGTCACATTTGGTGCTTCTTTATCAGAGGCAAGTTTGCTTCTGATGATGAGTTGGGCAAGGTTGGGGGGGCAGTCGGAAGGCCAGGGATATGTGGGGGGGGGGGATATTTCTGTCAAAATCTGGTTCTTTTCAAGTATAGGCTGCAATTAGGTGATGTTTCCTGTTGGTTCAAGTGTGGCATGGTAGGTGACAACCAAGAGAGTGTGTATTACATGACTTACCATCTTTTCTTCTAGGAGATTTTTCTAGAGCCCTGTATTGACTTAAGTTTATCTGAATTTTGTTGGACTGTAACATTCTAAAAAGGCTATATATAGAGTCAGCTCTTAAAGCACATTTCCTTTTTGCCTTGCAATAAAAAGATACATTAAATGAACGTCTGACCCTGCTGCCAGCAAGTCTCTTCTGCCTTCCACAAGTTGTTACAGTTTGTCCATCACCAGAATATCTGAGTTGTCGTAGAATCATAGAAAGTTTGGGTTGGAAGGGACCTCAGGGGGTCCTCTAGTAGTCCAACCCCCTGCTCAAAGCCAGACCATCCTCCCGCTAGATCATCCCAGCCCAAGCTTTTAAAACCGCCAAGGATGGAGCTTCCACCACCTCTCTGTCCACTTCAAACAGAACACTAATGCGCCTTTACTTAAAAAGTAGTGCAACAGCCAGCTTTCGGTGGTAAAACTAGTCATTGCTATCTGGGGAATTTTATGGGATGGTTCATTGTTTTACCAAAGTAATTTAATTTATGTTACAATCAAACTTGTACAGCCTAAGATATAATGAGTTAACGGATAGGGACACTCACAGTTCATATCACCCAGGACAGTTGTTCAGAATCATAGATTACCCTATTACAATAAAAAAACAACAACAATCAAAGAAAAGTGCTTTTATGACTGTCTATGGCAAGTGATTGATTCATTGCCTTAGGCAGTCAAAATACAAATGTTGGAATGAAGTGTGATGGCCTGCTGATGTACTAATGTAGGAGAAAACCTGGATAACATAGGAGGATGGGTGAATGAGTCGTACTTCTCCAATTACTTAATAATCCCAAATCACCAATTGGCAACACATTTTCTCCACCAAAGAATGGAAGGTATTCACCTCCTTTTTTTTTTTTTGCACAGGGTTAATAGATATGCTGCCAAAGGATATAGTAGAAAAAGTACTCTTTATAAGCAGAATAGCATTTAATTCTCAATTTTTGGTTAAAAATAAGTATTTCCAAAACAGATTGCAATTTTCAGTTTCATAGCGGTAACCTTTTTAATGAGCTAAAACATGAAGATTTCCAGATTATCTCCAATTCATCAGCCGATGTCTATCAGTGTCCAGCCTGACTTGTATTTGAGGTCTCTATTGATCATCTGAAATTCTCAAACAGTTCTGGCCTCAGCTAAATCACTGGCCTCCTCTCGTAGTGCATACTTACCGATCATATTGGGCACCAGCGTGACAATTCCAGAGCTCCCTGCGCTGAGACACAGACATAGTCAAAATGGTAATGTTGGCAGGATGAAGGATGATGAGCCGCAGATGTTCTAATGTCAGAGATGAACAGTAGATGAACAACTGCAAGGAGATGGGTGGGACCCCTACTATGGAGGGAGGGCCCAAAGGTATAATATCTTTAAGAGCAATCTGGGCTGCATATTACCAAGAGGCTCCAGGGCTGTGTGGGAGCCACTGCCAGGCTCCAGAGCTCTTGAAGATCTGTTGCCGGACTCCAGGGCTCAGTGGGAGCTGCAGGCATAGGACACTGTAGGAGCTGCTAAAACTCAGAGGCTCTGGAGGAAGCTGCTGCCCCTACCTCTGGTACCGCAAACGTGGCCAGACAGCGCAAGCTTCAGGACTTTGGGCCATAATCAGCAGGCAGCTAATTGAATAAAGACTGCAGCTGACCTAAAGACTCTGCTAATGAGGGCAGTGAGAGGCAGCCTATGGGGAGAGAGGTCAGGTGGATGGAAGCGAAGAGCTCAAGGGCATTATAAGCCCAGACCCCGCAAATGGGCCCGGAGACTGAGAAGGACCTCAGGGGAGGCTGGAGTCAAGGAATAACTGTTTATATTACGTTGCATGTTGGTTTGTGTTGCTGTTTAAATCTGAGAGGCTTGGGAGTGGCCGAAGGGCTAGAAGGAAGTCACTTGAGAGTGCGTGGGGAAGGCACTGGAGAGCCGTGTATGGGACTGCAGAGGACTGATCTGCGAGAGAACAGCTTGAACTCTGTGGGACTGCAGCCAGGCCTGAGGACTGCAGACAAACTCCGTGGGGCCGCTGAAGGCCCAAGAGGGCTGTGAGAACCTGAGATCCAAAAGAACTATGAGAAAGGGCCTGAGACCCAAGAGGAGTCGGGCGGGGGGACGGTAGCCAGGCCTACAGACTCCTTGCAGGCTATCACCGTGCCCAAAGCGAGAAGCAGGTGAAGAGACCTCCGTACAGCAACAGGCAACCTGGCTAACCAAGCACAGCTTTGCACATTTATCGTTAGCAACATGTTGGCATGGCAGGCAAGCTGGAAGAGTGAACCAGCTGGCCAGTGATGTAAGCAGGCTGCGGCAGGATGCCAGGTGGTTACACGCTGCCTGAGGCACCCCAGGATTGCTCGTCAGCCAAGGGGGCACGAGGGAGTTTGGCTTGAGAGGTCTAGGGGGAGACCCATGGAGAACGGACAGAAAAAGAACTAAAGTTTTGTGTATTGGAAAGGCAAGGTAAGTATGGTGGGCTGGATCTGACCGCCTTGTAGAGGTGATAAAATTGGAGATTAAGGGGGCAATCAAAAGGGGCAGAAACGATGAATTTTTTCCTAGTGTGAGCTGACCTTAAAATGTAAAGATCAACTCTGTGGATTTGCACGGGAGGATTTTTTTGAATCAAACTTAATGTTTTAATAGAATCTTTCCCAATGACTTTTCCAGAGACAGCATTGATCTCAGCAGCACCTGCATTTGGTTTTCCTTCTTGTTTAAAAAGATGATCTATAAATTAAATTTGATCATTTTCACCAGGATCCCACACTTCACATCACGCTCCTTCTTGAACGTGCTGTTTTGGGGGGGTAGTCTTTGAAGTGAGCTTTCCAGTGAGCTTTCTGCCTTTAAATTGAATCCTGCCATTTTGGATGGTCCTTCTGCATTTTGTTGTGGATGTCTTTGTCCATCGGGCTATTCTGTGATTAGCTATTTTCCCTTTAATTTTCCTGTCATTAAAAATATTATAGGGGTGTGATCTGTTACAGTGTTAAAATGAATAATTCAAAATGAGACTGTGCTCAGTAAAGAGCTACTGCTGCTTTTTCACATTTTGACAATTATATTTCTACTTCAGATAAAGTCTTTGAAGCAAATGCTACCGGCTTGCCTTTGCCTTTGCAGTGTTGCATCAGGATATCACACGTAGCCTGATTAGAGGTATGCAGCTCCAAGATAACTGGCTTTTGTGAATTTGGATTGATAAACATTGTGGCATTTGCAACAGCCTGCTTTAGAGCAACAAAAGCCTTTTCCTGTTCCTCCCTCTCTGCTCCCCACCCCCCTTTTTTGAAGGAGCTGATTTGAGGGTTTAGCTATTTTTGCATATTAAAGAATGAATCCTGTGAGTCCCGAAGACCGTCAGACCCTTGAGGTCAGTTTTTTGTGGGAGGGAGCGAGCTGACTGAGGGGTTCTCCCTTCTTTCGTCAAAGTAATTCCCAAATATTGTTCTTCAGACTGAGCAATTTGAACCTTTTTACTACATAATTTATGTCCTGTTTCTTCCAATGTTTTAAACAACGGCTTTACTATTTTAAAGTGCTCTTCCTCTGTTTCAGTTGCTACGTGAATGTCATCTACATAAGCAAATACATTCCCAGTGGCCGCATCTACACGAGACGATGACTGAACTGTCATTTAGTAGACGTATAAACAGGTACTGAATAACTGCATAGGAACCAGAGTTACCAGCTTTTCTGTGGTGCTGACTGCGCAGTGGCTTGAGACTACTGCGCAGTAGCATCGTGTGACGCTTTCCACCAAATAGGGGAACTGGTTTTACTACCTGTTTTCTTAATGATTCCCTGCTTTTCCAGATGCGTTTTGACCTCCCTGATTCCGAATTCCACCTCTGGTGACAATGTGTATTGTTTTTGGAAAGGAGAAGTTGGCTCTTCAGTGGGGAGTTCTAGTTTGACTGTTCCACAGTCTTGTTTGCGCTTAACCCAGAGGTCAGGAAAGTGATACAGGCAACCAACCCCAGCGTAACGCTGTTTCATTTAGTGCTGTTTTGCTATAACGCTCATTTGAAATTGACACCTGATTTTACTTGGCGCTCAGCAAGTTTCGTTATAACGCTCGCGGCCGCTGTCCTGGGTCATTAAAAACAATTGCGGTTGCCATCTTGGGTGGCCAAATACTTTTGGTTTCGCTTAACTGTCGTTTCGCTTAACACTCGTTTTTTCAGGAACCAATTAAGAGCATTAAGCGGGGCATTCCTGCCCATTGCCTTCCTTTACAGGAGGGGTTACATCTTTTATTGGGAAGACCCAATGAAGATCTCTATAAAACCATTCAGCTGACTTTCTTCATTTTCAAGCTGGAATATTTTTCTAGGAATATCAGTCATTGCTCCTAATTTTGTAAGGTTATCTACCCCTAAAATGCCAATGTTTCTTTTACTAGTTGCTTATCAAAGCTGACTTCAGTTTCTTTTCCATTTACTTCAGTGGGGCTTTGTCCTGTGGAAGGGACCTTTTCAGACGAACCGCTGGATCCTGGTTCCTTCCTACCAATTGCCAGGTTTCTTTGATGTCTAGGACATCTTCATGATTAGTTGCTAGGCATAAAACACTAGTCGATGCCCCTGCGTCCAGAAGCACGGGGAGCTGACTTCTTCAAACATTGCTGATTATGTTGGGGTGCTCCTAGGGGTCTGTGTTAAATTTTAATTCCCCTGGGGTGCTGGAGGAATGACCCTGTCATTGCTGTTAGGTAGAGAGCAGTAGGTTTGGACTGTTGTAACTTGGTTATTTTTTCCTCATTTGACACTTGTTCTTGTCTGTGTTCCACCTGTTCTTGATTGTTGTTTTTCCCAGGGTTTTCCTGACTGGATATGCTTCTGTTTTGCCGATTCAAAGCCTATTTTTCCAGTATGGCCAGTTGTCACAACCCTCTCAGTGCTGTTTCAGTCTTTTAAAAAGTTCTCCCTGATATAGTCCCTTTTTAAGACTTCCTTTCTCTAATTTCCCTGGTCCCTCATCTTTTACTGCAGCCACTTTGCCAGACTTGAAACTTTTGATACCTCATACTCCAATTCCATGCATTAGTTATTGCCCGAATAATTTTGTTATAGGCATCTGTAAAATCGGCGACCATTGGGACTTCTGTCTTCATGGCTGGATGCGTCCCACTAAAGAGCATTTGTTTTATACAACCCCACATCATTTCGATTATGTTTTTGTCCATCATTCTGGTGAGTGAGCCTAGTTGCTGCCACATTACAGTCTGTCTGCATAAGCCTGCGGGTGCCCTTGTAGACACTGTTTGACATCACCAAGAGAAACTAGTCCTCCATCTACAGCATAGACAGAAGCGCAGCCTGCGTGACCCGGAGCGGTAGCGCACAGCAGAGCTGCACAGAGAAGCTGCCTGCTGCTGCATGCACTGCACTGCCCTGGATACACTTCCCCTGCGTGCACGAGGGCAGCAGCGCAGGCTTGTACCCCTCGCTGCTGCCCCCACCGGCAGGGGAAGTGTGGTCAGGGCAGTGGGGAGCTCGGAGCGGCAGGCAGCTTTCGTGTGCCTCCCCGCCGTGCCCTGCCGCGCCAGGTTCCACGTGTTGCTCTGCAGAGGTGGCAGGGGAGGGCAGCAGGGTGGGGAGCATCACAGGCACCTGCTGCCTCCCCGGAGCCCAGGGCTGGATCCCGGATTGCTTGCAGCAGGGCTTGCATCCTCCCAGCCACCTGCTGGGAGCAGCTCGGGCTCCGTGGCTATCAGCAGCTACCCAGAACCTGGGCAGGCTGCAGCTGGGAGGCTGGAAACAGCTGCTGCCTCCCCGCCCTGGCCCCAGCTGTCTCCCGGCCCTGGGCTCTGGGAAGGCAGCAGGTGCTGGCACTGCGCCCGTCGGGTGGGGAGGCAGCAGCCGTTTGCCAGGCATGGTGCCCGGGCTGCTTCCAGCAGGGCTTGTTGCCTCCCAGCAGTGGCGCGCCGAGCAAAATGGCCTCGCGTGCCGGGGGTTGCCGACTCCTGTATTAGACCAACTATATAAATAGACCAACTAAATAAATTAGTTGGTCTAATAAAAGTTATCACATTTACCCAAAGAACCTTGTCTGCCTACGTCCTTAGACCAACACGGCTACAACCAACAACCCTAAAGCAGAATAACAGTGGGCTTGTTTGGGCAGTTCCAGCCCAATAGCAGAACTTGTCCAGGTAAGAGAATCTACAAAAGCATTGTCATGATTGCCTGATCTTTGATTACTAGCCTCATGTGTACAACAGGAAGGTTTGGGGTTGTAGCTTCTTTTGCAGATAAATGGTTGTGGGTCCTTTGGAAAGGCAGTTAATATCTGGTGGTGGTAAATTTGTTCTTCAGGCAGGAATTCTTGTGGTGACTTCATTATACTCATTTGTGATGGTCATAAGCTTTGCTATACAGTTACATTTTGAAATACTTAAGAGTGACTTTGAAATAGTTAAAAATGGTATTTGAAAACTGATCTCACACTTCTAGTGCTCAGAGGAAATCTACTCCTGCATCTTTACAAGACCAGCCTGGTGCCAGAAGTTCATGAGCCTGTTGGGCGCTTGGTACCAGGGACAGTGGCTTCCTGGTTGATGGCGATCTACCAGATAACTCCCTAACCTCAGCACTTCACGAGTGGTAAGGACCCTCCTGATCAATCTGCTTCCTGTTTTTGCTTTTTGAGGTTTTTGCTGCATCTTCCCTGTGTGCCGGTTACCTGGTCATTTATCTTGCTTCCTGTTTTTATTTACCCATGGAGGATTTACGCAAGCATTTGTTCCCGTCTGCTACTTGGTTTTGCCGCGTCTGCTTCTCTCCCAGAGGCCTGATGAAAGGTTCTGTGATGCCCCAAACCTTGCCTATGTCCAGCCATGTAGCTGGTCCAATAAAAGACATCGCCCACAAGACTTCTTGCCCCTCGCATGTTTCCTGGACCGTCGCAGCAACAACATCACCTCAATACTACCTCCTTCGAGCAAAGGCTTGCCTAAGAAGGGAGATAAAGGACACATGGGAGGTTGTATTGTTAAAGATACATGAAAAGGGTGGTGTTTGGTAAACAAAAGTATACAAAGTCTGTGACTATGCATGTTAAGCAGAAATGGTGTGTCTTGTTATGTGAGAAAAGAGAGTACTGATCCATATTGGGGGACCACTCTTAACAAAAAATAAAAACCGCGGATGAATCCGTATCCCATTACCTGTACTTCCTTTTATAACCCTCTGTCCTTCTGTGGGCTAATTGCCCTGTTTATCCCGACTGACCTATTCAATCTACCTTACTCTCGCTCTCCTTTGTATTTCAGTTCCCTTCTATTTAGAACCCTTGCTTTCTGCAAGTCCATTCTTTGCATCCCAAGAAGGAAAACTGATCCCTCACTGAACCAGTTAGTCTTCAGTGGGCCACCCTGCCCTGCCTTCTTCCCAGCAAGGAACAGTGGACGTGATCTCTGCAAAAAGAAAGCTTGTCTGGTAGGGAACTATTTTTCTCTTTAAGTAACTTGTGACATTCAAGCAAAGAACTCTCAGTACTGTCGTCCTGTCTACCCTTGAAAAATGGGATGGCTACATAAAGTTTCGTATGTGTGGGATATGCAGATTGAGGCTTGTGCTGTGCTTTACACGTTACATAAAAAACCTGTGAAGCTGGATACCAGCTAGGATCAAAGATCTTGAAGTAATATTGTGCGTTTTGAGCTTGTGGAATCCAGAGAGCACGTAAATCTGCATTCTCTCCCCATTCTCTGCATCCCACTTTTTGACGGCGTCATTCTGCTGGATCTATGCTGACAAAACCTCTGGTGGGTGGGTGGACATAGAGCCACACTTTGGTTAGCGTATAAGGTACAAATCCACTCACCCCCCTACAGAACCTCTTCTGCCAGCTAAAGCTCCAGGCTCTGCAAAGGCATGGTGAGACAATATTGACAGACAAAACTCTTGGGTTAGAGCTGATAGCTCTTAAGAGATCAACTAAATAGTAGGGGGGGAAAAATTCCATAGTGAGACAATAGGCAGACAAGCTTCTTTGGCTAAATGTGGTATCTCTTCTCAGACCAGCTAAATAGTTGGGAAAATTGTTCTCTGCAGGCTTTCGGGCACAAACACCCTTCTTAAGACAAGTAAGTACCTAAGGCTAAAAACAGACAAGGTGTTTATTTCTGGTCCTGAATGAAAATTACCATGAATTAGTCCCAGTTGTCCCAACAGAAGCGTTATCTCAGTTCTTCACAGGTATTTGTGGCAGGGAGGGAAATGGGCAAGTACCTCTGTACCTCTGCTGGCTGCACGGGTGCTGCCCAGCCGGCTGGCCGGTGTGGGAGTGGGGAGCTCGCACACGGCAGCCACCGCTGCCACCCACCACCCTGTGCCGCTGCCTCTCCTAGTCCAGCTGCGCAGCATGCCCCCCACCCTCCTCACCTCCGCTCTGCGTCTGGCCACTGGGGATACGCTGATTAAAAAAGGTTGAAAACCCCTGTGCTACCTGATCTGTGGTTATAAAAACTAAGCTTTAATTGTATGTATTTTAATGCGTATCGTTAAAAAATGATGCAATCTGGCAAACTGGCATAGATTTGGAGGTGTTTTTAATGTGCAAACACTTACTTGGTAACGAGCGTGAGAGCATCTGCATTCATTTTAGTTCTCATGAGGTTTACCTTTTCTTACTCCCTGATTTAACAGCTCGTAGGTTATGAAGTAGAGGTCTGGATGATCCCAGAAGTAAAACAAGATGACTTTGTGCAGATAATCCTGCTTTCATATCTGCAGCACGGTGAGTTCTGCAATTTACATTTCAAAAGCATTTCGTGCACCGCATATCCTTAGACCTTGTACTTTTCATAGATTTCATAGACATTAGGGGCTGTAAGGGACCTCATGAGATCATCGGGTCCAGCCTCCCCGCCCGCCATAGGCAGGAAGTCAGCTGGGATCAAGTGACCCCAGCAAGAAATAAATCCATCTGTTTTTTGAAGGAATTCAGGTAGGTGCTACTTTTATTTACGCTATAAACTTTTGTTCGCTTTTTTTCCGTATTTTTGAATTGGGCCTAGAATTTTGGGGAGGCCGGATTTTTCTGCCGTGATTTGTTCTCAGCAAGTAACGGGGGGGGTCGGTGCTTCTCTGTAAGGTGTAGTGACGTGCGACTT